>NC_088201.1:91818769-91843769 GCF_037126465.1 Ornithodoros turicata | reverse complement strand
AGCGTCAGTTCCACCCCATGACGGCTACGTGTTTTCTCTGCGAATAAGGACAACTGTCTGTAATAAATCGAGAATTCAATTACACGTCTGCTCGTTGGTCTAGGGGTATGGTTCTCGCTTAGGGTGCGAGAGGTCCCGGGTTCAAATCCCGGACGAGCCCTCAATTTTGTGATGGGCTTCCTAAAGCGTCAGTTCCACCCCGTGACGGCCACGTAGTTTCTCTGCGAATAAGGACAACTGTCTGTAATAAATCGAGAACTCAATTACATGTCTGCTCGCTGGTCTAGGGGTATGGTTCTCGCTTAGGGTGTGAGAGGTCCCGGATTCAAACCCCGGACGAGCCCTCAATTTTGTGTTGGGTTGTCTGATGGGCTTCCTAAAGCGTCAGTTCCACCCCGTGACGGCCACATATTTTCTCTGCGAATAAGGACAACTGTCTGTAATAAATCGATAATTCAGTTACTCGTCTGCTCGTTGGTCTAGGGGTATGGTTCTCGCTTAGGGTGCGAGAGGTCCCGGGTTCAAATCCCGGACGAGCCCTCAATTTTGTGTTGGGTTGTGTGATGGGCTTCCTAAAGCGTCAGTTCCACCCCGTGACGGCCACATATTTTCTCTGCGAATAAGGACAACTGTCTGTAATAAATCGAGAATTCAATTACATGTCTGCTCGCTGGTCTAGGGGTATGGTTCTCGCTTAGGGTGCGAGAGGTCCAGGATTCAAACCCCGGACGAGCCCTCAATTTTGTGTTGGGTTGTCTGATGGGCTTCCTAAAGCGTCAGTTCCACCCCGTGACGGCCACATATTTTCTCTGCGAATAAGGACAACTGTCTGTAATAAATCGAGAATTCAATTACACGTCGGCTCGTTGGTCTAGGGGTATGATTCACGGATGCATGATGAGTTCGGAGCGAGCGGTTTCAACGGCGTCAGGCCGGGTGGATACTAGGCCTAAGATGAACGACAGCGACTACAGGTTAAAGCGCTAACCGCATACGACGAATTCTCGACGGAAAAACGGCCACCGTCACCGTTTTTCCGGTGAGCCGACGCGAGCAATGGGAACTTCACCGATTTCTCGACGACAGCGGTGGACAGAAAAATTCGGCGGAAGCGGCCGCTCGACGGCAGCCAATAGGACCGCTCCGCGCGCTGTCGTTCCACGAGCGGATGTGCCGAACATGTGGCGGGCATTTCGGATGCCCGTATGGCTAACCTGGGAAGTGGGAAGGTGGGAAGGATGCTGTCGTCCGCTCGCTGCTGTCTGAGGGCGCTTTTGTAGCGCTTGCTTCGAGAATATGCATAGACCGCAAGAACTATTCTGTGTGTCACTATAACTTTTCTATGTGTAGCAAAATATTTATCAGTTAATTTGAAGTCAAAATTTAACACGGACTAACGAAACGCCCGCTAGGAAAGCCACCGTCCGCCGCAGTGGAAATCTGTGCATGCGGCTCATCCCGCCGTTTTTCCGTCGAGCTGTCATGCCGGTGGGGAAGTTGGCCGTTTTTTCGTCGAGAAATCGTCGTATGCGGTTACCGCTTAATACTGCCCACGATTACCGCAGGTAACCTTTCTGCTAATACTCTGCATATGCATGCGGACCCATCGGCGAAGCCCTACAAGATTCTTGACTTTGACGAGCCTTTGAGGCAAGTTGTAGAGCGCAAGGCTATTGTGACCTTTGGAGCGTACCGATTCAACCATGTATGGGCCATATCGTTCAACAGTGAGAAAGAGAAAAACAAACTAATCGAACGGAAAGAAATATTGGTGAAGGGGAAACGGTGTGTAATAATTGACCCGCACGCAAAGGAGATATCGATAAAGCTGTACTGGGTCTCGAGTCTCTTTCCCAACGAGGCCATCCACGAGGCCATGAGAGATTATGGTGAAATAAAAGAAATTGTCCGGGAGAAATGGAAGTGCTCTGAATAATTTGCGGGAATAGAAACCACAACGAGGATTGTCAAACTGCGCCTCGAGGAAAGCTTGAGCGTGGACCACATCCCGTACATGATTTATATAAGGGGAGACCCCATTCTCGTAGCAGCGCCGGGAAAACCGCCTCTTTGTTTGCGGTGCAAACAGGTAGGGCATATAAGAAGTCAGTGTAAAACACCTCGATGCAAAGAATGCAAAAGTTTCGGTCATGAGGCAGAAGAATGCGTGCAAACGTATGCAAGCAAGACAAAAGGTCAAGATTCCGACGTAATCGGGGAGCATCTGATGGACGAGGATGAAATTGAAAGGAGCGAAGAAGCCAGTGCAGACGATAAGAAAGGAGATCAGTCTGGAGCTGAAGTTGAAACGCCCACCACGACGCAACCACAGATAGAAAAGGAGAACGACGAGAATGCAGATAACAGTGATTTGGATATGACAGAAGTTGAAGAAAATACGGTCAAAAGGAAACGACTAGAAAAACTTAAAACCAAAGGAAAAGAAACTTTGAAGGAACAAAGATGGGAAGCCAGGCAAGAGAACCGGTGGAAAAAGAGCGATGCGCTAAGACAAGTAATGCAGCTTGAAGAGGTAGGGGCATCACAGCTCGACAAGGGGGCCTTCGGAAATGTCTAGCACCTTCTGGATTGTTACCATGAAGAAGATAAAGATTGGAACGTTGAACACTTATAGGCTTATCCGATGCAACAGAAAACAATGGACATTGGAAACAATAAATCTACACAAATTGGACACAATCTGCCTCCAGGAAACAAAAATTTCGACGGTGGACCAAGAGAAAGAATTGATTAATCTATTCAAACACACGTTTTGTTATTACCACTCCACCGGCCAGGGACATAGTGCAGGGACAGCGATTCTGGTGAGAAGAGAGCGGAGGTTCAAGGTAGTGGACACCATACTGGACCAAAGGGGCCGGTTTACAATTGTTGATCTTCTCGTGTACAATCATCTGGTACGGGTGGTCTGTGCCTACGCACCAAATAAAAACGAAGAGCAGAAAGAGTTCTTCAAAAAGCTTCGAGTATTGGTAGACACCCCCGCTAGAGTCGCTATCTGTGGAGATTTTAATGTCGTCACGAGTAGAACAGACTGCAGCTACGCTTTAAGGAGGGATCCGAGTGTGACGGAATTGAAGAGATTGCTGCGGGACTTCAGCCTAGTGGACACGGGAGAGAAGCACCACACTGACCACACTTGCGCTACACCCACTGGCAAGGAGCGTCGCACGCGAGGCTCGACAGAATTTATTTCTCAACGGAGTGGGACACTTTGGCAAGTAACTATAAGGTCAGCCCGGTGGCTTTTACTGACCACGGCTTGGTGAGCGTGGAAATCAACTGGAATGGTAAGAGAGCACAGGAAGGTCCAACAGATAACGTTAGAGCTAGATCCTGGAAACTGAATGAGAGCATTCTGGAAGATGAGGAGTTCAGGATCGAACTGGAAAGTGATATAAGGGATTACCTGGATAACGGGAAAGTGGATGCAGTATCGTGGGAGGTCCTAAAAGGGAAGATAAAGAATAAAGCTATAAAGTATAGCCAGCTGAAGAAACATAAAGAAAGAGAAGAAACCAAGACGTTGATGAGGGATCTGCGTTTGCTCATAGCAGAAGAAACCCGTAGCCCGGGGTGCTACATAGAAGATATACGACATCTGAAGAAAGAAATTCTTGATATTATGGAAAGACGGTATGAAGGCGCTCAAGTCAGAAGTAGACTGGAGGCCATTTCCCGGGATGAACAGCCAAGTAAAGTCTTTCTTATTCGGGAGGGAGAAAGAGCATACGGCAACACCATCTCGGCCCTGAACGTTTCGGGTAGGATAGTAGAGTCGCAAGAGGCGATAGAAGAGGCGTTCCATGCAAAGTACAGTGAACTCTTCGCTTCGACAGGCGCTGAAGAAGGTCCTGACTTGATAAGGACCTTAAATACTTTGCCTAAAATGGACGAACAGCTAGCGAAGTCAATGAACGAGGAGATATCAGTAGAGGAAATAGAGAAAGTCATCAAGAGACTGGGTCCTAATAAGTCTCCTGGGCCTGACGGAATCGGATCTCTTTTCTATAAGAAATTCGCAACGCCACTGTCATTCATACTGAAGATAGTGTACGAAGACATCGGAAAGCGCAAGCTGCTTCCACCATCGATGCGCCAGTCCTTTACCGTGCTTATTCCGAAGAAATAGGCCAACGACGGGGAAGCAGCTGCGGTGAATGACTACCGTCCTATCAGCCTTCTAAGCACGGATTATAAGATACTCGCAAAAGTCCTTGCCATCCGACTAGAAGTCTGTCTGCGTAGCGTCATCGGACACCACCAGGTGTACGGTATCAAAGGCAGAAGTATTGGAAGTGTAAGAGTTGCCCGCTAAAAGTCCCGTGTTATATAACGTGTAACACGGTACGCTCCCCGTTATTGTAAGAGCCCCTTTGGCCCGCTTCTTGCGTCGCCGTTGGCGCCAGCATTCCGCTGCTGTATGGGGACTCGAAGCGAAAGTGACCCACTTGCTGGGCACGCTTTTGTGGGCGTCAATAGGTAATCCGCTGATCCCTAAGCACGGGGGAAACTGCGACGTGTTCAAGATGGCGGATGGGCCCGGTAGATTAAGTTCAAGTTCTCGGTATTTTCTCACGTGCGCAACCTATATTATTTAAACCAGTTAAGTGATTGGTTTCGTTTTCATGTATGCTTTTTCATTGGAGCGCGAGATTGTTGCGCAGTGGGCAGTTTCGGCCTATTTAAGCCGCCGCATGCAATTCGAGGGTAGCTTGAGCGGGGGCATCTGCTGCAGGAACGTCTGGACCCTGGTCATCGTCGCCCAGCCCCGCCGAGCTCATGGTCACCACGCTGTAAGATATTTGCCTTGTACATAGTGTGTGGAAGACTACCTGAAGAACTGGGTGAAAGTGTGCTACGCCGACATCAGCGCCAGGCTACTAGTAAACGGCAAACTGAGCAAACCTACAGACATTCGCTCATCAGTTAGGCAGGGGTGCCCACTCTCCCCACTGCTCTTTGCAGCCTATCTCGAGCCGCTCTGTCGTAACATAATCGCAAACCAACGTATCAAGGGTCTGCAAATTGGATCAGAAAACATTAAGCTGTTAGCGTACGCCGACGACGTAGTGATGGTGTGCACATCAAGAGAAAGTGTAGGCGAATCGCTCCAAGTCATAAAAAAGTTTACGAAGCATTCTGGAGCGCAGCTAAATGTCGAGAAGACTATAGGAACGTGGCTAGGGCCGTGGGACGTAGCACCGACCTTCTTCCTCGGGATACACTGGAAAACAACACTCGACAAGTATCTTGGAGTCCCCTTCGACCTTCACAAACCTAAGGAACAGTTGTGGAGACCCAAGGTGAACGGCCTTCGAGGAGCGCTCAGCCCATGGCATGGCTAGCAAATCTCACTCTTCAACAAGGCGTACATCTGCAACACTTGCTTGTACCCTGTTTTACTATACACAGCACAGTGCACAAGGTATAGCAGCGCAATGGTAGGCAGGTTCCATAGACTTTGTGCAACATTCATTTGGAACTCTCCTATGGAAGGAATGCGGCGAACGAACCTGTTCTGGAATCTAAAGAAGGGCGGCGTAGAGCTTGTGAACCTTGACATCAAGCTGAAGATCCAGAGATTCATCTACTTCAGGGATGAAAACGATGCGTTCCTCAGAACCTGCATGCGAACCTTCAGTGCGGACTACCTGCAAAGTTGGACTGTGAGGGTGGATGCCCACACGACCAGGAAACAAACTGGGACTTTCTACAAAGAAGTCGGAGCTGCCATCAAGTTCTTTGAAGATCGTTTATCTTGGGACTACTTATGCAAAGTGAAAAAGAAAATGCTTTATTGGGACACAATCGAGTCCCTTCTTCCGTATCCCCTATACCGCCAGATAGCACTCCGCAAAGAGGCCGAAAACGTTTTCCGAAGACTCCGAAAGCTTCCTCTACCAACCAGTAGCAAATATTTTTTCGTGAAATTCCACTGCGAGGTGCTTCCTGTAAAAGCGTGGCTGCAACGAAAGAAGTTATTTGTGGCGTGGTCCCTTAACTGCGATCTGTGCACAGCAGAAGAAACGCTGCTCCACGTTTTCGTGAACTGCAAAAGGGCAAGGGACTTTTGGGAGGAGTTTAGACTCTACACTGGCCTCGATGTAAATATTGACTGGACCTCACTGAAATACCTGGTTTTCGAAGGATGGTGAAGACAACAACACCCCAGCAGCTCTAGTGACCGTAGGGCTCCACGCCCTCTGGCGCTTCCGGATGGCGCTTGCGGAATGCGAGTCCAATCCCAAGACACCCTGGATTAACTTCATCAACAGCTTAACCTGGATACACACCGCTGTCTACGCTCTAGAGGACGGCACAGAAGACGATGCCCTCAGGACGCTGCTGAGGAGGAAGATCGCAGGCACAACAAGAACCTTAAGAAGTCCCCCCAACTTCACAGGAAGGGGAAACCTCGGGAAGTTTAAGGCGACCACCAAACAGGGCCTACCCCCACAGTTCTGGGAGCATCGCGTGCGAAGACGCCTCGTGGTTTTTATGTAGGTTTTTATCACAAAAGTAAAGTCAAATAAAGGTTTAAAAGAAAAGTCTAGTGGTATGATTCTCGCTTAGGGTGAGAGAGGTCCCGGGTTCAAATCCCGGACGAGCCCTCAATTTTGTGTTGGGTTGTCTGATGTGCTTCCTAAAGCGTCAGTTCCACCCCGTGACGGGCACATATTTTCTCTGCGAATAAGGACAAGTGTCTGTAATAAATCGAGAATTCAATCACACGTCGGCTCGTTGGCCGATAGGAATGAAGAGGCCTTGTGTCCTCCTATGAAATATTTCAAAGCCGAACTACTGCAGGTAAAGTTAGCTTGTACTCAGCTCTTAGAAGTGCCTGAGTGGTTAGATACAGTCTGCGAAAGGCTGAATGTTTTGTAGAAGTTGTGTTATTAACGTGTCCGGTATAGAGGAGAAACACCGTATTCTCTTTCTGTGATTGTGTCGTATTGTGTATGGTATTGTGAGTTATTGAGTCGTACGTGACTCAGAGTAGTAAGCTCTGAAAAATAAAGGTGAAAAAAAAAAAAAGTCGGCTCGTTGGTCTAGGGGTATGCTTCTCGCTTAGGGTGCGAGAGGTCCTGGGTTCAAATCCCAGATGAGCCCTCAATTTTGTGTTGGGTTGTCTGATGTGCTTTCTAAAGCGTCAGTTCCACCCCGTGCCGGCCACATGTTTTCTCTGCGAATAAGGACGAGTGTCTGTAATGAATTTAATCACACTTCGGCTCGTTAGTCTAGGGGTATGATTCCCGTTTAGGGTGCGAGAGGTCCCAAGTTCAAATCCCGGACGAGTCCTCAATTTTGTGTTGGGTTGTCTGATGTACTTCCTAAAGCGTCAGTTCCACCCCGTGACGGCCACAAATTTTCTCTGCGGATAACAATGAGTTTGTGTAATAGTTCGAGAACTCAATCACGCGTTGGCTCGTTGGTCTAGGGGTATGATTCTCGGTTAGGGTGCGAGAGGTGCCGGGTTCAAATTCCGGACCTGCCCTCAATTTTGTGTTGGATTGTCTGATGTGCTTCCTAAAGCGCCAGTTCCACCCCGTGACGGCCACATATTTTCTCTGCGGATAACAATGAGTTTGTGTAATAGTTCGAGAACTCAATCACGCGTTGGCTCGTTGGTCTAAAGTATGCTTCTGGCCGCGATAGCGAGCAGGTGTGTGGATCATGAGCTCCCCGAGAGCGGGTGTGACGGCTAGGCCTAGCCAGGAAAATACGGACCTGCCTTCTGCTGTTCCTTCAGGTACTGTTTCTTTGAACACCTTGTTCTTACACGCGGATCCGTCCGGCCGACCCTACAACGTGCAGCATTTTGGGGAAGCTTTACAAGGCATTGTGCAAAAGGAAGATGTGTTCGCATTTGGAGGGTTCCAATTTAATCACCTCTGGGCCATTACGTTCCACACCGGTGCATCCAAGGAAAAGTTATTGGAACAGAAAGAATAACTGTGAAGGGCAAGAAATGCATAAAAATAGATCCGAATAAAAAGGAAGTGGAAATGAAAATCCACTGGCTTCCGCAACATGTGCCAAATGAGTCAGTTGCTAATGCATTTGTCAAATACGGGAAAGTGTCAAACATTAGGAGGCAGCGATGGACGACGTCGTTTTTCGAAGGTATAGAAACCACGACGCGGCATGTGACCATAACGTTGAAAGGAGGCGTAACCACGGACGGTCTACCGCACATGATGTTCGTGTCAGGCTGCCAAGTATTAGTTGACATTCCTGGTCGACCGCCGTTGTGCCTAAGGTGCAAGGCTATAGGACACATCCGGAAGCAGTGCCATACACCATGGTGTAAAACCTGCAGACGTTTTGGCCATGAGGAAGAAGAATGCGTAACGACATACGCCTCCCGACTCAGGGGAGCTGACGACGCTATTAAGGACTCCTACATTATGGATGTAGAGGAAGTAAGTGGCTGTGGAGCTGACATTCAAGGGCAGCAGGTCAATGAAAGAGCTTCAGAAGAGACAGGAGAGAATAATGCATCTAACCCACCGAAAAAAGGGACAGAGACTACATCTGGAATTCAAATCCCCGGAAATGAAAGCCAGAGAGATAAGGAGGCGGATAAAACGAAAAGGAAAGGCGACACGGATGGAAACGAGGGCACAGATAAAGGAAAGCATGACGACGATGGATTTGAAACTGCAACAGCGAAGAAAAGAGGGGCGACCAAATATCACAGCGGACATCACGGAAGTTGGAAAGTCGCAACTGGAAGATGTGGGATTCTTGAATTCGTAAGTGTAATGTTGGATAGAAAGGTGAACCATAAAGAAAGAAGTGCAGTGTGAGTGCCGCGTGTACTTTTGTGTACGCAAATAGGTAAGCGGATGATGTGTTTCCTTAATAGTGATGGGAATGTTCTGTTGTGTTTGGGGAGATGTTGCTTTAGTGCTATGTAGATGAAAGCTCAAGAGCAAGCAAAGTTGTTGTGTGATAAACAAATTACTTCCGGGACGCTAAACGTGCGCGGCCTCAATTCCAGGAAAAAACAGTACCAGATTAAGCGACATTTAGAAAATGTGCCACCCATAGACATTCTAGCAATTCAATAAACTAAAATAGAGGCAGTCGAGGACACTGAGAGAGCACTGAAATACTTATTTCTGCCGAAATACGAAGTAGTGGTTAGCCACGCCGTAGGTCATGCTGTGGGTGTTTTTTTGATGGTAAGCAAAGATATAACATATACACCTGTATATCACGCTGTAGACGACCGTGGGAGAGCAGCACTACTCAACGCACTAATTGGAGAAGAGGCATGGCGGATTATAGCGGTGTACGCACCGAATGACCCCTATCAACGTGCAGAGTTCTTTGAAAGCTTAAGAAAATACATGGGTCGGACGATGAATACAGTAATGCTTGGTGACTTCAACTGCACCCTGAAGAGCGAGGATAGAAGTGGAACAGACAAGAAAAGAGACCCTAGTTCTATTGCGCTAGAAAGGTTAATAACTGACTTTAATATGAGTGATGCTTCCTTGTACGGACCGTCAAATAAAGGAGTCAAGTTCACGCATTTTCAGCAAGGAGCAAATGCTAGGCTGGATCGCATATATTTTGCGCTAAGTAAGCGATGGACCACGACGCGATACGAAGTACACCCAGCTTGCTTCAGTGATCATTGCCTAGTGACAGCTAACACAAACAACTTCCAAGTGTGGAAGCGCAAGCAAGAAGGATGGGGACTATGGAAATTAAATGTAGAACTGCTCAAGGATGACACGTTCTTAGGATTTATCAGCCAGAAGATGGGCGAAATTCTATCATGCCGAAAAAATTGGACGGAAGAATGGAAAAAGTTCAAGCTGGATGTGAGGTCATTTGCAACAGAACGAAGCAACATTAGATCTTACAAGATTATGTATGAAGAACGCAAGTTAAGTAAAACCTTGTTCGAACTAACGAAGGCGGAATGCCGAAATCCAGGGGAATATTGCGAAGAAATCAAAGCTGTAAAACTCCGGCTGGAACTGATAAGTCAAAACAAGTACGAAGGAGCAAAAATTAGATCAAGGACGCAGATCTATATCCCCGACGGAGTTCCCGACAAACGTTTTCTTCTTCTGGAAAAACGCCATGTGACGAGAAAAGGGTGAAAGAAATCGAACACCAGAACAAACTGATTACTGCAGAGGAGGACATTCGAAAATGCTTTGAAGAGTACTATACAAATTTGCTGGGGAAAAAGCGGATAAGTGATGAAACACAGATGAGAGAAATCATTCAAAACATGCCAAAAATAGGGAAGCAAGAAAGAGAAATGTTGGAAAAAGAAATCACTGTTGAAGAAGTCGAAGCAGCAATCAAGCAACTATCTGTAAACAGAACCCCTGGGCCAGACGGTATCGGGAGCGAATTTTATAAGGCACATACGACAACAGTGGCAAAAATACTCACAGGGATTTATTCAGAAGCTGAGAAAGAGGAGAACTACCAGCATCATTTAGAAGAACACATACGGTACTAATACCAAAGGACATCAAAGAGAGACGTGTTCGAAGTGTCAGTGACTATCGACCAATCACGTTATGCAACGTAGACTACAAGATTTATGCGAAGGTCCTAGCTTCGAGACTGCAGAGTGTTATAGGACTGCTTGTAGGGTGAACACCAAACATGTGCGATAAGGGACGAAATATACAAACGAACATACACGTGACCAGGACAATATTAGATTATTGCAGGTACGAAGGAGAGCACGTGGCACTCCTCCAGGTAGATCTCTCGAAAGCGTTTGATCGCGTTGAGCACGCGTATTTATTTACACTCCTAAAAGCTGTGAATTTCGGAAGTGCGTTCGTTAAAAGGATACAAATGTGTTACCCCCAGGTTACAACAAAGTTGGTAATCAACAATGCGCTAACAAGTGCCATCAAAGTTGAGTGTTCCGTAAGGCAAGGCTGTCCGTTGTCACCCTTACTTTTTGATTTATATCTCGAGCCACTGTGTAAGAACGTAATAGCATCTCCAGAGGTGAAAGGGTTCATACTGACCAGCAGTGAAGTGAAGGAGACGTAAAATGGCAAACAACGTATCCCACATATCTTGAAGTACCTCTAGAAATGAGCAGAAACTCGAACGCCCTGTGGTCGGATGTAAAGAATAAAGTGAAGAAGCGTGCTTTGATGTGGAAGCAGCGACAGATATCTATTTTTGAAAAAGCCAATGTATGCAATGTCTTTCTCGTTGCAAAACTAGTGTACTTGCTTCAAGTGCTCCAGTGCAGTCGGAAAAAAGTGCAGGAGTTTCACCGCATTTTCGCGACGCTTATTTGGGGCTCAAGCTTTGAACCTATGAGACGCGAAAACCTGTTCAAAAAAGTGAAAGACGATGGCGTAGGTCTCCAGCACTTGTTTATCAAGCAAATACTGATGCGATTAACCTCCTTTAGGGAAATCAAGCATCCCCTACTAGAGGAGATGAAACGGTATACTATTTACCCCAGTACACCGTAGCGATTCACCTGGAACATAGGCAGCTGAGTGGATTTTATAGGGAAGTTGTGGATAGCATCAGTTTCCTAGGTGCGAGGTTTTCTGCAGAGTACATCTTCACGGTGTCAAAGAAAAAACTATACCAAGATTTGACGAATGTATTATTCCCTGTGCCACTGTACAGGCAGGTGCCGGATGAGTGGCCAGGAAAGGATATCTTACTGAGAGTTAAGAGGATACAAATAAGAGCAAAGTTGAAAACGTTCTTTTTCAAGCTACACTCAAACACGCTGCCCGTGAAAGTATGGCTTCAAGATAAAGGCTTCTTTGTTCCCTAGAACACAAACTGTCGGCTCTGCAAGGTGCCGGAAACGATAGAACACGTTTTTCCAGACTGCACTGAAGCGCAATTTTTCTGGGATGACCTCAATCAGAAACTCAGAAAAGTAATCCGATTAGATCCGTATACGATACACTTTTTGCCGTTGCACCCCGAGGAAACCTTCCGGTATGATATTATATGCATTGTTGGCATGTTTTTCTACTAAAAATGTTGGATAGAAACGACGAACCTCTGATTCCTCCTCTGCTTATCTTTCACCAGGAGATGACACGCATGAAAAGTGTCCTGAGTTATACGGAACATGTACCGGAATGGCTTGACATATGCTTGTATACGAAGCCCGTCAATATTGACCGTGCATACTGAATGTACTAGTATGTTACTTGTGGCAAAGGGACATGTGCTCTGAGGTAGAGCACATCTGTGTAAATAGCACATTTTAAGTAATAAAAGGTGAAAAAAAAAAAAGGCTCGTTGGTCTAGGGGTGTGATTCTTGCTTTGGGTGCGAGAGGTCCCGGGTTGAAATCCCGAACAAGCCCTCAATTTTGCGTTGCGTTGCCTGATGTGCTTCCTAAAGCGTCAGTTCCACCCCTTGACTATGGTGAGCTAGAATGACTGGTGTGCTTACCGGCCTATCCAATGCATGGGAGCGCTTGGTCGCGGCCTTGGCACTCGACCACGTGCGATTGTTTACATGGATGCCCTGAAGCTGGCTGCGCGCCTTGCGGAAGGATTTTTGTGGGGATCCGAGGTACTCTTCCGTTTCGTATCACGTGCCCTTTCCGTGAAATGCAGAGGGTCGCACCGCGCTGGGCGAGAAACGGAACAGATGGGTGGTTTATCAAGAGCATCACGAGCTCAGTGCAAGGTCGTTGCTTGCTGAGGTTATCTCTCACTCTCTTGCAATTGATAATTTGTTGCTTACAACAATGATCATAAGCGATGCAACAGTGGTCGGTCTGTGCATATCGCCGTATTCTCGCTCAGACTCGAGGGATACTTGCGCTTCTGGGAACCCTTCAGGTAGGATTGGCAATACGTTGGGCGTCGCTCGCAGCGCGTGCACAATCTATAAGCAACTTGTACAACTTGTACCCGCCGAAAAGGGGAAAAGAGGGTTTTAGTAAGGGGGCCTCCACAAATCACTGATTGTAAAATACGCGTACAGTTGGTTAGACGAAGTGCAATGGCTATTCGCTGCAATCTAACTGTGCTTGTTTTCTCGCATTCGAAATCGCCTATCGCATAAGGACCGCGTCCAGGCGCAAGTATGCAAGGATTGTGTATCGAAGGCAAGGGAAGGGCCACTACAGGACCTCACAGTATTACCCGAGACAGCACGGTTTCAATAGAGAAAGCAGCAGCAACAAATCGTATATTTTCTCATTACACACAGATTTCAGAAACCGTTTCTCGCAGTGATTCACAGGTTAGAGCGCAGGGGTCGGACTCGTGCTTAGTGCAAGAATTAAGGGTTTGTGATGCGTACTCTTTCGCGTTTTATTAGGCCGGTAAGTGGCCAGGATAAGTAGGAAAGCGCACCAAGTATGCGGATAAACAGTTTTCCACGGTTTAATCACGGATCAGATAAACCCTCGTCGCTTCGGCTACTGACCGGGTGACAAACGTAGGACCGCGCAGTGCTTTACAGACGATTGCCTCATCGAATACCTACTACACCGCAATGTATTTGATGCGATATAAATTACATCTAAGCATGCGACATTATCTTCACTTACCATACCAAAGCATACCATGCTTTCTAGTCCAGCTGATTCATTCTGATTATATATCAACTGTGAAATAGAAGGCTTGTTGCATTGCGAAAAGCCGGGAAAGGGAGAGAGCAGTGACATAGTGTATAAACCCTGTTCTGAAATCGTAAGCAAAAACCATTGCTTCTACGACGAAGGTAAAAAAAGAGACAGTGTTCCTACAGGATGTGACTTTCTGTCTAAACAGGATCTCACCTTCTACTACCTTTAGTACGATGTTCGCGACAAATACATAGTACACCCCGACTTTTGCTTGTCAAACGACGCGATTACATGTTATGAGGTAATTAAGGAGATGTTCTTCAGCTTGCATAATTTGATGTCAAGAATTGGCTGAGGTATCCGACTGATTTTCCAAATACTCTGCATCTATTAGTACATGACGCTATTTTTAGAAATGCCGTCTTAAACAAAACTTCAGGGGCAGGATTTGTGTGACTTTCAGAGCGTGTGTCACGATGGTCAGTCTGTCGCACCCAAAACTTTATACATTGTGCACCAGTGTATCATTGCATTATACCACAAGCGCATCATGTTGGGTTGTACAACAATGGCGTGTAAAACATGCTGCGGCCAAAATTTTAGCAGCCTTCCAACATGTCTGAAAACTGAGGTATTTTATTACCAAACAGGGGCTGGGCATATACAGACAAGCAGCAAGCAGCAAACGAGTATGTACTCTGCTGTGAATGCAAACTACCTCAAGTATACCTTTATGACTATCGAAGTCACTTCCATATACATTAATTTATGCATAACGTATCTGTGTGATGTACCCGAGGATACTGGAATGGAATGCCTTTGTGCTACCTCACAAAACATGTGAGAGCTTCACACAGAATTGTACCCCATAACAAAAATACTCTCCTCAAGTTACTTTACCTTAAGTGCTTTTAGGAGTAACTTGGTATCTTACAAATACTTTTAAAAGGCAGTATTTAGTATCTTGACTTGAATACCTTTTTAGTATCTTCAACAAGCTTGCAGCAGTGAAAGTCCACTCCATTCCTCCCTTTTATTTATTTATATTTCTTTGAGTTATATATGGCTAAGCGAACACCCTCTCGAAGAAAGTATGTAACTACGAGGTCACAAATTACCTAAAATTCATTAATTAACCTCTTTAATTAGGGGATTTCGCGCAGAAGCGATGTAGCAGAACCAGAGATATTCCTTATCCCCCGAAGAAAATTATCTCCCGATTATCCCAAGAAGGAATCGAAAGGCACTGAGACAGTGCCTTTATCACAACATTCCAAAACGCGAACTCCTCCGTCCGTCGTAATCATATCTCTGAAGCGTGACGTATCAGCACGCCCACATTTTTTTCTCTCTCCCCCTGTATCTGCCAGATTGCTTCAATTTAGGCCATCGCGGGAACTCCCTGGCGCTCCCAGGTGCTCTTTGCGCATGCGGTCACGTGGCCTTGAGGGCGCAAGAAGCGGCAGCGGGCCGAGCCCTTTGTAGCTACCTATCGGCAGGCCCGTCGTCACGACCCGGTTTCAGTCGCCGTTCAGCACACCATTCATTCTAGCTCACCATACCTTGACGGCTACATGTTTTCTTTGTGAATGACGATGACCTTGTGTAATAGTTCGAGAATGCGATCAATCGGTGGTTCGTTGGTCTAGGGGTATGATTCTCGCTTTGGGTGCGAGAGGTCCCGGGTTCAACTCCCAGACAAGCCCTCGATTTTGTGTTGGGTTCTCTAATGTGCTTCCTAAAGCATCAGTCCCACCCCTTGACGGCCACATGTTTTCTCTGCGAATAAATACGAGTTTGTGTAATACTTCGAGAATTCAATCACACGTCCGCTCGTTGGTCTAGGTTATGATTCTCGCTTGGGTGCGAGAGGTCCCGGGTTCAAACCTCTCTGTGTGGGACGTGTTTAACCTGTGCGTTGTGTACCATGTATTTTTTTCTATCCTGTGTATGTATGTAAATTTTTACTCTCTGTATGTGACCTGTGTAACCTGCGTGTTGTGTACCATGTATTTTTTTGTATCCTGTGTATTTGGATGCTACGGTGTGCATCATTCATTCATCATACATCACTCATTAACACTGTACAGTCATAGCTTATTTTAATGTTTGTAAATAAACGTTATTACCTGGTGAAAAAAAAAAAAAAGGCTCGTTGGTTGAGGGGTATGATTCTCGCTTAGGGTGCGAGAGGTCCCGGGTTCAAATCCCGAACGAGTCCTCAATTTTGTGTTGGGTTGTCTGATGTGCTTCCTAAAGCGTCAGTTCCATCCCGTGACGGCTACATGTTTTCTGCGTGAATAACGATGACTTTGTGTAATAGTTCGAGAATGCGATCAATCGCCGGCTCGTTGGTCTAGGGGTATGATTCTCGTTTAGGGTGCGAGAGGTCCCGGGTTAAAACCCCGGACGAGCCCTCAATTTTGTGTTGGATTGTGTGATGTGCTTCCTGAAGCGCCAGTTCCACCCCGTGACGGCCACATAGTTTCGCTGCGCATAACAATGAGTTTGGTAATAGTTCGAGAACTCAATCACGCGTTGGCTCGTTGGTTGGATTCTACTTCCGGCAGCGTTAGCGATCGGTCGCAGAAACGATGAGCTCCGTGGGAGCGGCGAATACGGCTAGGCCTAGCCGGGGGAATGCAGTACATTCAGGAACAAAGGACGCTCAAGCAACGGATTACAGGTTGATTCTGCCTTCCATACCTGCTGGGAGAATTTCCCATAACACTATTTTCCTCCATGCTGATCCTGCCGGAAAACCGTACAACGTGCATCACTTCGGGGAAGCGTTACAAGGGAAAGTGAACAAGGAGAACGTTGCGAACTTTGGTGTGTTTCAATATAACCACGTGTGGACTCTCAGCTTCCACGACGGTGTGGCGAAGGAAAACTTCCTTGCGTTAAAGGAACTGAAGGTGAAAGGTAGGAGTTGCAAAATCATCGACCCGAACGTTAAGCAGGTGGTCGTCAAGTTGCACTGGATGCCGAGAAATATCCCGGATGTCTCAGTTGTTAGGGCGTTATCAGCGTTTGGTGCACTAAAGGATATCGTTCGCCAGAAATGGAAGTCGTCATTCTTCGAGGGCGTGGAATCTACTACAAGAGAAATAGTTTTTGAAGTGAAAGATAAAGTGTCTGTGGACGATATCCCGCACCTGATGTTCATCGACGGTTGTCAGGTTCTATTGGACGTACAAGGTCGCGCTCCGCTTTGCCTACGTTGCAAGATGGCGGGCCACATCAGGAAGTCCTGCAATACGCCCTGGTGTAAAAAATGTAAGAGATTCGGGCACGACGAAGAGGAGTGTGTATCGACGTATGCGTCACGTGTAAAGCGGACGGACGAGCCAGCCAGGGAGATGTTCGCTGACCGCACAGATGACGTCACAATGGTGGAAGCCTGCGAGAACGAAAGGGAAGGAACAAAGGAGGCCTTTCACAACGCTGATCGCCCAGAGGAGTCGACCGTTGGCAAAGGACCTGTGCACGGCCAGGACGCCCCCAAAGACTATGACCCGGCAGCAAGAAGGAAAGAGAGAAGTTCCTCAGTTGATGGCAGCGATAACGAACTTCTTCAACAGGATATACGAATGACTACTTCTGCAGCAAAGAGACCCAAACGGACAGATCCAACAGGTTTTCCTCCATTGACGCCGCAGGAAACTGCGGGTTCCTGCCTCAACTACATCAATTTTGGAACTCTTTAATGTGACTTGGCATGCACTCAGCTGATCGTCTGCTATGGCAATGGAGATAAGTATGAACCGCTCTTGGCTTTTATTAATTGACGCGGCCGTCCATGAGAGGCACATCAATCACTGTAGGGACGATAAATGTGAGGGGACTCAACTCAAGAAAGAAACAGTATCAACTTAAACGTTATCTTCAAGACCACGACGATATTGATGTGCTAGCAGTTCAGGAAACTAAGATCTGCTCTGAAGAAAAGACGTCGGAATTGATATCGTATGTGTTTGCATCTGACTTCGACGTTGTCGTCAGCCACGCGGTTGGGTGTTCGGCCGGAACTTTGCTGTGTTTAAGAAAGAGACAAAACATGCTTCCGCTGCAGTACTCTACTGATGGTCAAGGTCGAATAGCGAAATTAGACGCCCTTGTAGACAGCGAGATATGGCGCTTTATCGGTGTGTATGCGCCCAACGACATGTTAGAAAGGGTCGTTTTTTTCCACTCTGTGGGTGATCTAGCAGAGGAAGTGGACAACACAGTTCTGCTGGGCGACTTCAACTGTACGTTAAGCGATAACGATCGGAATAGGATCAAAAACACTGCCGACAAGAGCGAAGTAGCCTTGCAAGCTTTAATAACAAATTGCGGCATGATGGATGCATTTGAGTGCATGAAAGGAACGCCTCCCGTATTTACACACTTTCAAGGGAATTCCCACGCCAGATTAGATAGAGTATACATATCAACACTGTGCAAGAAGGAGGTCACGAGATACGGCGTGAGGCCTGCATATTTTAGTGACCACTGTTTAGTAAAGGCGACCCTCGGTCAAGACAGAAAGATGGCCAGAAGCGATGGATGGTCGTTGTGGAAGATGAATGTGAGGATACTCGATGATGAGAGCTTCGTTGGATTGGTAAAGGATGAGATTGCAGAACTCATAACAACTGACAGAACGTGGAGCTCAGCGTGGGATATCTTTAAACAACGTGTACGTTTCATAGCAATCGAGAGGAGCAGTGTGCTGGCATACCGCGAAAAATGGCGAGAGGAAGAACTAAAGAAGAACCTGGGCGTTATTATTAAGGCTGAGTCCAAAAACCCGGGATCGTTAAGTAAAGAAATGGAGGACACAAAATATGAGCTGGAACTAATCAATCAAACGAGTTATGAGGGGGCAAGAATACGGTCCAGATCCAGACAATATTTACCGGACGAGTTGCCCAGTAAGAGACACGTCCAACATGAGCTGGAACATGTTCGGGTGAAAGCTATAGAAGCGATTGAACAGGAAGGGGCAATAATTAGTGATGAAGGAATGATACAAAAATGTTTCCACGAGTACTTCGAAAATTTGATTGGGAAACCAAGGAAACCGCAACCGAACGTCGCTGAGATAACGCAGTGGGCGGATGTGGCCAAGTTGACAGAGGAGGAAAAAAGAACACTGGGTGCTCCGCTTGAGCTAGCTGAGATAAAAGATGCGATACAATCACTCGGGAAAAACAAGACGCCTGGTCCTGATGGCTTAGCGGGGGAGTTCTATCAGATGTTTGCTGACTTCATCGCTCCCGTTTTGTTCAAGGAGTCAGAAAGACAAGGCACTTTCCCTGCATCTTTTCGGCGTTCTCACACAGTTTTCATCCCTAAGAAGATACCCGCGGGGATTGTCCCTCAAGTGACAGATTTTAGACCAATCACCCTATGCAACCTGGATTACAAGCTATTTGCGAAAGTACTCGCGGCTCGTCCACAGAAGGTGATCCCGATCCTGATAGGTCAGCATCAAACGTGCGCAATCAGAGGCAGGAGCATTCAGACCAACGTGCATGTGTTGCGAACAGTCGTCGACGTGTGTGCCCAAGAAGGAGATCAGCCGGCAGTGCTTCAAGCAGACCTCTCGAAAGCTTTTGATAAGGTTTGCCACGACTTCTTATTTTCCATATTGAACTTGATGAACATGGGCCAAGAGTTTATAGACCGTGTGCGTTTGTGTTATAGAGACGCGTCAACGAAGCTTGTTCTCAACAAAACCTGTTCAGAAAGCATTATTGTCCGTTCATCAGTGAGGCAGGGATGTCCGTTGTCGCCTCTCTTGTTCAATCTTTATATAGAACCACTGTGTAGAAGGATTATTAGCAACCCCAGCATAGAAGGGTTTCATCTCGACACCTGCGAGGTGAAAGTGTTGGGCTATGCAGATGATCTAACTTTTGTTGTTTCCGAGAAAAAAAGTGTTGTTGGTGTCATAAACGAGATTGAACAATACTGCAAGTTATCGGGTGCTAGCCTCAACAGGAACAAATCTGTCGGAATGTGGGTAGGTCAATGGGGGACAACCCCCGAAGTATTTCAAGGCATCAAGTGGCAGTGCGTACCAGGGAACTACTTTGGTGTCCCACTACAGGGGGGCAGAAGCATCAGTGGCACATGGACGAAACTTTGTGGGAAAGTGAGAACGCATGCCAACATATGGAAAGCACGGGAGCTTTCCATCTTCCAAAGAGCAGAAGTATGCAACACGTTCTTGGTCGCCAGGGTTGTATACTGGTTGCAAGTGCTACACAGCATGCGAAGCAATGTACAACATTTTCATCGTGTGTTCGCTACGCTTATCTGGAAGTCGAGCTTCGAGGCAATGCGAAGAGATAATCTCTTCAGATCGGTCCGTAAAGGGGGCGTAGGCCTCTACATTTGTTTGTGATGAAACTAAGTATGAGACTGTTCTTTTTTCGAAAATGCAATCATCCGGTGATTAGAACCATGCTACAGAACATTGGTCATGTCTATCTTCCTGATATTGTGGTGTCGAGTGTAGGTCGAATGTTTACTGTGTCCCCCTTCTATGTGGAAGTAATCCAGAGCATGCGATTTTTACTGGCAAGGTTTTCACGTGAATACATCTTCAATGTGTCCAAATCTAGGCTGAAGGCTGATCTTGTAGACGCGCTTTTTCCAGTGCCACTTTACCGAGATATTCCCGAAGACTCGACAGGATCTGATATCCTGTGCAGAGTCAAAAAAATGCCCATCAAAGCCAGAATCAAAACATTTTTCTTCAAGCTGCACACAAATACTTTGCCAGTAAAGACGTGGTTAGCGGCTAAAGGGATATTTGTGCCCTGGTCTACTAACTGTAGGTATTGTAACGAGGCTGAAACGATTGAACACGTGTTTATACATTGTACCGAGGCGCAGTTTTTATGGGATGACTTAAGCAGGGCTGTTGACAAGCGAATCCGTCTCAATCCGCATACCATAAGATATTTGCCACTTGCTGACAAGCATGGACCCAGGTATGATGTATTGTGTGTGTTGGCAATGTTCAGCTTATGGAAAGTTGTAATAGCTGGTAGGAAAGAAGAACATGGGAAGCCGCCAATGGTGTATTTAGCCGAGGAATTGCTGCAAACACAGCGGTTTGCTGAGCACGCAGGTGACGTGCCCGAGTGGCTGCAACTTTTCTGTTCTAAAGTGGCTCCGAGACGGGGTTCACTCTTTTAACTGTTTTAATACTGTTTGAGATGTATATACTGTGATCAATAAAGAATATCTAAAAAAAAAACTTGGCTCGTTGGTCTAGGGGTATGATTCTCGCTTTGGGTGTGAGAGGTCCCGGGTTCACATCCCGAACGAACCCTCAATTTTGTGTTGGGTTGTCTGATGTGCTTCCTAAAGTGTCAGTTCCACCCCCGTGACGGCTACGTGTTTTCTCTGTGAGTAACAATGACTTTCTGTAATAGTTCGAGAATATGTTCAAACGTCGGCTCGTTAGTCTAGGGGTATGATTCTCGCTTAGGGTGCGAGAGGTCCCAGGTTCAAATCCCGAACGACCCCTCAATTTTGTGTTGGGTTGTCTGATGTGCTTCCTAAAGCGTCAGTTCCACCACGTGACGGCTACATGTTTTCTCTCTGAATAACGATGACTTTGTGTAATAGTTCGACAATGCGATCGATCGCCGGCTCGTTGGTCTAGGGGTATGATTCTCGCTTCATTCCAGTTCCTGGCACCGAGGTGAACGGACGCGGAATGAGCTCCCTGCGAGCGGCTCAACGGCTCCGAGCCGGGATGAAGTAAGGCCTAGTGCTCCCCAGACAGAGTACAAGACCATCTTGCTACCATTACGTCAGGTAACTTATTGCCTAACACGGTCGTCATGCATGCGGATCCCTCCGCTAAACCGCACAAAATGCTCGACTTTGATGTCCCACTGAGAGACGTTGTTGATAGACGAGAGATTTGTGCATTGTGCATATGGGCTTACCGCTATAACCACGTGTGGACCATAACGTTCAGGAGCGAGACAGAGAAGGAGAAGCTGCTGAAGCAAAAGGAGATGCTTGTGAAAGACAAACGGTGCATCGTAATCGACCCAAACGCAAAAGAAATAACTCTGAAGCTTCACTGGGTCTCAGCGATCTTAGCTGATGACGTAATCCGCAACGCTATGACAGAGTATGGTGACGTCGTGGATACGGCAAGAGA
This sequence comes from Ornithodoros turicata, assembly GCF_037126465.1. Lineage (NCBI taxonomy): Eukaryota > Metazoa > Arthropoda > Arachnida > Ixodida > Argasidae > Ornithodoros > Ornithodoros turicata. The sequence goes on along the minus strand of NC_088201.1, from coordinate 91,822,006 downwards.
GACGGGGAAGTGTGCGGAATTTGCTGGCATAGAAACGACGACTCGGATAGTCAAGCTGCGGCTACGCGAAGGATCCACCGTCGACCAAATTCCATACATGATCCATATCAGGGGCGACCCGTTACTTGTTTCGGTGCCGGGTAAGCCGCCATTGTGCCTGCGGTGCAAACAGGTAGGACACATACGCAATCAGTGTACGGCGACATGGTGCAAGAAATGTAAATCTTTTGGCCATGACCCAGACGACTGTGTGCAAACCCAAGCAGCACAATGTACTGGAAGTCGAGTGCATTAGGGGTGGACGGTACGTGTCTTATCAATGTTCTCTAGTTTCATGAATCTGTTCAAGGCGTTTCATCTACCCGTCCACCCCTATTGCACTCGACTTTCAGTGCATTTTGCTGCTTGGGAACCTACACCAGCAAGACTCGGTGGCAAGGTAGCGATACGATTACAGAAAATCTAATGGACCAGGAAGAAGCGGATAAAACTGAAGATAGTACCCAGGAAAACAAGGACATTGAAAAGGTGCCATCCCAAGAAGAGGGCACGAGCAAGAAGCAAACACAGATACCAAATGAGGAATGTGATAACAAAGACACAGAAGATAGCGACGCAGATATGGCCGAAGTAGAGGAAAGTTCAATGAAAAGGAAAAGAGAGTCAGAGAGCCATGCCACCACTGTAAAGGACTATCTAAGAGAGCAGAGAAAGGACGCAAGGTTTGAAAGTAGTGGGAAGAAAGGGGATGCCCCGATGCCGGTGGTCCCGCTGGAGGAAGCTGGTGCATCACAGCTGAACGACCTTCACTTAACGGTCACCCAGTAACCAGCGGTCGCTTTCCAAACTCGATCCATGTCAAGAAAAAAAACAAGAGTGGCAACTTTGAACACGTTCAGTCTGATTCGGCAAAACAGAAAGCACTGGCTCATGGAAATGATAACGGAACACAAACTAGACATTATCTGCCTCCAGGAAACGAAGATCTCTACCGCGGAACAAGAGAAGGACCTTGTTAATTTCTTTAAACGTAACTACTACTGCTACCACTCCGCAGGCACTGGTCACAGTGCGGGGACAGCGATATTTGTGAAGAAGGACGGTATCGTCACCGTCGTCGACACTATCCTTGACCAAGCCGGCCGCTTTACCTGTGTCGACCTGCTCATTGCCAACCAGTTAGCGCGAGTAGTTTGTGTCTACGCGCCAAATATAAGGGACGACAGGAAAATCTTCTTCACTGAGCTGAGAGCTTTCGTGGACACACCGGCAAAAGTTGTATTCTGTGGCGACTTCAATATGGTAACCAGCAAGTATGACTGCAGCTACCCCTTCAGGAGGGACGCTAGTGTGGCGGAATTCAAGAAGCTGGTGACAGATTTCAGTTTGGTCAACGTTGCTGCGGTAGGAACGGAACCCAGTCAGCGGTACACTCACTGGCAAGGTGCGTCCCATGCAAGACTCGACAGAATTTATTTCTTCCGCTGACTGGGACAAGACGGCCTGCAACTACACCGTCACGCCGGTACCTTTCTCGGACCACGTACTCGTCAGCGTCGACATCGATCTCAGCGCTCAGGCCACAAGTTGCATCAGCAAGGCAAGGTCTTATTCGTGGAAGCTCAACGAAAGCATCCTGGAAGACTTTCTGTCAGAAAGTGGAAAACATGATCACAGAATACAAGAGCGGAAACAGTATCAGCGCCGTTACGTGGGAGATCTTCAAGACAAACTTCAAGAACAAAGCAATATCCTACAGTCAGTCAAGAAGCTTCAAGGAGAGGGAACAGGCCCGGTCACTTACCAAAGTCCTCCGTGTGTTAGTCGCAGAGGAAGACCACACGCCCGGACGGTATGCGCAGGAAATTGGAGAAGTGAAAAAGCAGCTTCTTGAAATTTTTGAAAAACGATAGAGGGGTGCAGCAATTCGGAGCCGGCGAAACACGGTGTCGCGTGAGGAAACGCCCAGCAAAGTATTCCTCCTACGGGAAAGAGAAAGGGGATCGTACAACGCCATTACATGTTTGAACAGTCCAGACGGCACTGCGACATCGCAAGAGGAAATCGAAGGACTGTTCTACGAGAAGTTCCGCGGTCTGTTCTCGTCATCAACTGGGACAAACGTTACCGATGCTACAAGCGGCCTCGATTTGCCGACTGTAAAGACAGAAGTAGCAGAAGCAGCGAACTGCGAAATAACAACGGGGGAGATAGAGAGAGTTATCCGAAAGCTGGGAAGAAACAAAGCTCCGGGCCCGGACGGAATTTGATCAGCATTCTATAAAAGGTTCGCTTCCTTGCTCTCCCCAATCTTGAAGTTGGTATTCGACGACATCGCTGCGAGAAAGCTGCTTCCGCCATCAATGCGTCAATTCTTCATCGTCCTTATCCCTAAAAAGAACCCCAAGAACAGCGAAGCTCCAACAGTTAAAGGGACCGAAAAGTGAAAAATAACCCCCATATTTTTGCCCACTGTCGTGCACAACATCGTTGTTTGATAAGACACAGAAAGCATTACTTCTCAATTCGGCATATTTTTTACGTATAAATATTTTGAAGATTGCCGGAACATGGACGGTGCTGCCAGCGAACGGCGAAAAAGAGCAACTTGGGTTTCAGGTCCAGGGCTCCCAGGGATTGGTCATCCCTTACCACGTGAGAGTTAATTTTGTAGAGAACAGAGCTGACGCACATTATCTTACAGCTAAACACTATTTTAAAAATGACGCTCACTTCCATAGCTTTTACGTTAATAAAGCATTCAGCTACTTCGCCGCTACGAGCTACGATCCGCCGCGCCATCTGCAATGCCGTCTGTGTTATCGCGTTTATTGTTTACGTCGTGGGCGGTCGTGTTGGTCGCGCGAAGAGAAGTGAATGACATGTTCGTGGTTGTTGTGTCAGTTATTCGAGAGACCTACATATGCCCGGTGTAGTTTTGGTGTTCGGGGATGCAAAAATCATGTTCGTTCACCATCGGCGGCAGGCGTTTCTACCACAAGATTCAACAGGAGAGTGCGCGAAAACGAATGTGGTTCAAAACACTCGGTTATTAGATGTAGCAGTCGTGTGGTATGTGCTGCGCTCATTTTGCTGCCGATGACTACGAAGATGCCGTAGAAGGCGAATTGCCGTAGAAGGCGAATTGCGAAGACGTCCGAAGCACACTGATGCTCAGTACCCAGTGATTTTGCTTCACCGAGGTGACGAGTTCAACACAACGTCTTAGGTATGTGC
>NC_088201.1:91791269-91813769 GCF_037126465.1 Ornithodoros turicata | reverse complement strand
AACCAACCAACCAACCAACCAACCAACCAACCAACCAACCAACCAACCAACCAACCAACCAACCAACCAACCAACCAACCAACCAACCAACCAACCAACCAACCAACCAACCAACCAACCAACCAACCAACCAACCAACCAACCAACCAACCAACCAACCAACCAACCAACCAACCAACCAACCAACCAACCAACCAACCAACCAACCAACCAACCAACCAACCAACCAACCAACCAACCAACCAACCAACCAACCAACCAACCAACCAACCAACCAACCAACCAACCAACCAACCAACCAACCAACCAACCAACCAACCAACCAACCAACCAACCAACCAACCAACCAACCAACCAACCAACCAACCAACCAACCAACCAACCAACCAACCAACCAACCAACCAACCAACCAACCAACCAACCAACCAACCAACCAACCAACCAACCAACCAACCAACCAACCAACCAACCAACCAACCAACCAACCAACCAACCAACCAACCAACCAACCAACCAACCAACCAACCAACCAACCAACCAACCAACCAACCAACCAACCAACCAACCAACCAACCAACCAACCAACCAACCAACCAACCAACCAACCAACCAACCAACCAACCAACCAACCAACCAACCAACCAACCAACCAACCAACCAACCAACCAACCAACCAACCAACCAACCAACCAACCAACCAACCAACCAACCAACCAACCAACCAACCAACCAACCAACCAACCAACCAACGAACGAACGAACGAACGAACGAACGAACGAACGAACGAACGAACGAACGAACGAACGAACGAACGAACGAACGAACGAACGAACGAACGAACGAACGAACGAACGAACGAACGAACGAACGAACGAACGAACGAACGAACGAACGAACGAACGAACGAACGAACGAACGAACGAACGAACGAACGAACGAACGAACGAACGAACGAACGAACGAACGAACGAACGAACGAACGAACGAACGAACGAACGAACGAACGAACGAACGAACGAACGAACGAACGATCGCTAGAGTAGCTTGATGGGCTTGTTGGTACATGACTCAGAGAACAAGGAGCAGTCAAAAACAGGGACAACGACACAAGAAGACACACAAACAGAGGCTCCACTATCAACAAGTTTTTACTGAACTACACAAGCACATTTATAACCAATGGTATAGAGGGGAAAAAGGGGGGGCAAAAACGGAACACACGTGGGGGCCATAAAAACACGAGGAACAACCGGATCTAACTACTCACATCCAGCTTTTAGTCTGCATTCCAAGAACCCAAACTCTTCCCTTGTTAGCGATATCGACGGCTCACTGACACATTTATCAGACCAATACTTCATTATCAAAAAGGCCTCGAAAATTTCTCTTTCATTCTTGGATTTGAATTGTCCTCTAATCTTTGTTCTTGGAAACTCTGGAACGCAACCGCAGACCCTTACGTGTTCGTGCAAGGTACCCCCACCCGTTTTGCAGACGATTGCATCAGAACTAACGAATATTTCGAAATACTGTCCCTTGACACCGAAGTATTGCAAGTGTCTTTTACATACATCCGAGAAACCGAAGAGCATGGCAACGTACACGGCAGCGCCGTGTGGTCCTTACCCGCTACTTGAACGGCAAACTGGACGGAAAACCCTTATTTCTGCAGGAAATTCCGTTATACCACCTGTCGGCCATTCACAAGGATATGGGGTGCTCCGAGAAAATACAATAGAAAGTACTCCACTGGATCTCGATCTGCGTCATGCATGCTATTAGGGATGCTTTCCCATCAGTGCGCTGACCTGTAGAAATGTTGTCAGCACATTTTCATTTCTTGTTTGCTGCAAGTTTTTCTCATTGCTTTTTCTTTGCTGTCACAGCATATTACAATTATTAGTTTGTTCCTGGAGGGTTAAGTAACCTGTGGGCATAGATGTATTTGTAGGTTATACTCATGTCTCACTTGTATATGTGAGGAGTAAGTAAGACTATTTTCATCAGTGTCATTCAGCTGAACTGTGTTCATAACCTTTTAGTATACTTCTTAGTGACCACGTTTCCAAATGTCAACTAATAATTGAACCAAGATTGGGATTTAACACTTAATTAACTCTGTTTTGCTAAACGAAGTACTTGTAACTGATTCATTATCACGTACTAACATTTGTAAAGAAGGACTTGAAGGCTCACTTCAACTATTATTAACCCTTGATCTGGGTTTCCAAGTTAACCATGCACCATTGGTGTGCATAGTACTCCAAAATGGCTAAATAGTTTATTGCGTAAGTTCTCTGTTACTGTAATCGAGATGTACTTTTGTAAAGTACTTTTGACAGCCCTGCAAATTGAAACTGGCTTCAGTGTACACTACAAATGCATCGTAACATTTAATTGAAATATAATATAAGAGCAGAAGCAATATTTTGTCATAATTCAAACTATATATTTCTTTTTTATTGTCCAGGGATTTAGGAAATAGAGTAGGACTTCCTGTCCTCTGATGTTTTGACGTACTTGATAGAGTTGTAAAACCTACAACAAAATAAACAAGAGAAGTATAAACAGTTTCGTCTTTCCCTTTTGAATTTAACAAGCTAGTTATATTTTACCATTTGTTTACTTTTATATTCTCTGTTGGTGAAAAGATTACAGGAAAAATGATGCTGCAGATCTAAACAATGACTTGTCATCTTGATGAAGATACTGATCGCGTGAAATTCACGAAGTGAATTTCACGCAATTTCAGGATGTGAAGTACAAGGTCGTGCCGATGGCTTTTACAGACCACGCGTTAGTCATAGCAGAGTTTGAAGCAGGTAAAAAGGGACAGTTCACGAAACGTAAACTGCCGTGGAAAATGAACGAGAGCGTCCTGGAAGACGGGAAGTTCAGACAAGATATAAAGCAAATGATTTCTAATCTGAACAGAGAAGGAGCGAATGCCCCCGCATGGGAAACTTTCAAACAAGAAATACGCGCGATGGCCTTAGAGCGCGCGGAGAAGCTATCGATGGAAGAGAAAAGGGAGATGGAAGCGTTGAAGGACAGCCTCAGGACGATACTCAAAGCGGAGGAAGAGCACCAAGGTAGAAATTTGGGGTAGTTGGTACATAGCCATGAGTAAAATCTTGCAGCCAAAGAGAGGACGAAGACACAACGGTAGAAACACACAACAGCGGAACTGCAGACTCTCAACTAAAGGATTTATTGACAATACGTCATTTAAAAGGCGCAAGAAAGTAGGACACAGATAGTGATAAAGGTGAGGATAAACATGTTCCAGTCGAGATTGATTATCTTGCAGGAGACTAACTTTTGTTGGAACATGTTTATCCTCACCTTTATCACTATCTGCGTCCTACTTTCTTGCGCCTTTTAAATGACGTATTGTCAATAAATCCTTTAGTTGAGAGTCTGCAGTTCCGCTGTTGTGTGTTTCTACCGTTGTGTCTTCGTCCTCTCTTTGGCTGCAAGATTTTACTCATGGAGGAAGAGCATCCTGGACACCTCGGTGAGGACATCCGAGAAATCAAGAAAGAAATGTTAAAGCGGATGCGGGAGAGATACGCAGGAGCTCAGGTCAGGAGTCGCGTTCAGGCAACTCTGCGTGATGAGGTTCCAACCAAGGTCTTCCTTTTACACGAACGAGAGCGAATTACAAGAAATCAGATTTCGAGCCTACGTTTTGAAGGTATCGTGCATCAAGATGAGCCGACAATAGAGGCCGCACTACACGAGCATTATCGAAATCAGTTCAAGAGGGACGACCCTGCTACCGGGGACAATGTAGAGCTGTTTCAACATATGCCAAAGGCCACAGAAGAAGATAGAGAGAAAGTTCGAGGGAAAATAACGCAAAAGGAAATTAAGTACGCTATAAGGAAGTTGCCACGGAACAAGGCGCCCGGACCCGACGGAATAGGCTCGGCTTTCTACAAAGCATTCGTGGAAGAACTCTCGCCCATACTAGAAGCTGTTTTTGAAGACATCAAAAATCGACGTTTGATGCCACCATCCATGAGGAAGAGCTACACAGTGCTGATTCCTAAGAAATCTATCCGAGAAGAAGCACCAACAGTGTCAGAGCTACGGCCGATAAGCCTACTCTGCACAGACTACAAAATATTGACGAAGGTGTTAGCGCGACGTCTGGACGGCTTGCTGTGTAAGATAATCGACATGCACTAAACCTACGGCGTGAAGGGCAGGTCCATATCAAGTAACCTTCATGTAATGCGAACGGTATGTGAAACAGCTAGGGGGACGGGAACTCCACTAGCCATTGTTCGAGTCGACCTGAAGCAAGCGTTCGATCGGGTACGCCACAAATTTCTTTTCGATCTCCTGCGATGGGTTGGCACAGGGGAAGACCTCGAGCGCTGGACGGAAGTCTGTTACAATTGACATCTCAGCGCAACTGATCGTCAATGGAAGCGTGGGACCAAAGTTCAGTGTCACTAAATCGGTTCGTCAAGGCTGCCCTTTATCTCCAGCCCTTTTTTCACTCTACCTGGAACCGCTCTGTCGTTTCATCCTGCAGAACAAGGAAATCACGGGAATGAATCTAGCGCAGCAGGAAATCAAGCTCTTACCCAAGCAGCAAAATGTACTGAAAGTCGAGTGCATAGGGGTGGACGGGTAGGTGGAAGGCCTTGAACAGACTGATGAAACTAAAGAACATTGATAAGACACATACCGTCCACCCCTATTGCACTCGACTTTTAGTACATTGTGCTGCTTGGGTAGCTTTCGCTGACGATATTGCAGTTATCTGCTCAAATTCAGGAGAGATAAAGACAACGCTCGCTATCTTCGAGGCCTTCTGTCAAGCATCCGGAGCTGCGGTAAACATCGCCAAGTCGAAATGCGCTTTTGTCGGAGAATGGTACAGTGCGCCAGATAGATTTATGGGCTTCGAATGTTCAACGGAACTGGGCAAATACCTGGGTGTTAAACTGGACCTGCACACAACTGATGAAGAGAAATGTAACAACAAGGTGAACGCGCTGCAGGGAAAAATGCAGCCGTACAGAGGGAGGGAATTGTCACTCCTGCATCGCAGTTACATCTGCAATACTGTCCTTCTTCCAGCCATCCTTTATTCGGCTCAAGCAATCTGCATTGATGCAACAACTACGCAGAGATTCCACCGAATCTGCGCCACTTATGTGTGGAATTCAAAGTTTGAGCGAATGCGACGGACGAATACATACTGGCCCATTCAATCTGGTGGTTTGGGTTTGATCAACCTGGAACTAAAAATCACGGTTCAGTGTTTCATTTACTTCAGAGACCAAAAGACACCAGAGCTACGAGCTGCTATGCAAACTTTGGGATCGCGATACCTTCAGCAGTGGATGGTCACCACCCAGGCATATGCAATAGAAGCGTCCGCGCTAAAATTCTATAAGAGCATAAGGCAGAGCATTAAGTTCCTGTTGGAGCGGTTCTCGTGGGACTACCTGGCCTCTGTGAACAGGAAGACGCTGTATTGGGACACGGTGTCCAACGTGTTTCCACCGCCGCTCTACCGTCAACCTTTCACGCACTTGATGCAACAAGATGTCTTGAAACGTATCAGGCATCTTCCTGTGCCAACAGGAACGAAGGACTTCTTCGTCAGGTTCCATATAGAGGTACTGCCTACGAAACAGTGGATGGAAGCAAAGGGTTTCTTCATGCCACGGGAAGCAAACTGCGATCTGTGCGGCCAAGCGAAACCCTCCGGGACATTTTCTACGATTGCAAAAACGCGATACTTTTCTGGAGTGATCTGCGAGCGTCTCTGCAGGTCCACGAGGAAATCACATATGAATTGCTGAAGTTCCTCAACTGCTCGAACAAAGAGCACGTCGAAGTGCAATGTTATACTAATGGCCGGGCTACATGCTTTATGGAAGTCGAGGACGGCGCGGGTAGAGTGTCATGCAGGGGTGCAGTCGCCGGTTATCTACCTGAAAGGGAAGCTTTGCTGGACGCTCTCACTAATAGGGAAGGAGAGGCTTCGTGATGAACGAAAATGGGAAGAACTTCAGCCTATAATTAGGCAGCTCCAGCCAAAAACATTCGGATGTTGGATGAAGAACAGTGTAATGCCGGGGAAAAAGAGAAAACAAGCACCAGGTCGGCAGAGCCACCGTCAACAGTCGACAGCACAATGTGTTCTTTTTACTAGAAATACACACAGGTCGTGTTTTATAAATTTAATAATAATAAAACGAAAACAAAACAAAATGACAAAGAAAAGCTCGTTGGTGTAGGGGTATGGTTCTCGCTTAGGGTGCGAGAGGTCCCGGGTTCAAATCCCGGACGAGCCCTCAATTTTGTGTTGGGTTGTCTGATGTGCATCGTAAAGCGTTGATCACCTTTTCTTAGACTGCACAGAAGCCCAGTTCTTCTGGGACGATCTCCAGTATAAAGTTTTCAAAACTCGACTTCGGCTTAACCCACACACCATACGGTTTCTCCCATTACACCCGAGGGAAACAGTCAGGTACGATATTGTCATGCTTATAGCCTTGTACTGTCTGTGGAAACTTCGTATGGCTGACAGGAACGAAGAACCGTTAATGCCTCCTATGAAATACTTTAAGGTAGAAATATCTCAACTTAAGCTGTGCCTTATGCGATGTTTAGAGCTGCCAGATTGGTTAGAAACATTGTCTGATGCCCTTACGTACTTGTAAAATCGTATGTACAAATTCAAAAGGTCTTCAGTTTCCTCTTTAGACGTTTTGTAATGGCCCACGGCGTTGCGACCGTGTGACGTACCTGTAGTTGTGTGCACTTGTGTGTTTTGTTAATAAAAGGTGGAAAAGAAAAAAAAAGTCGGCTCGTTGGTCTAGGGGTATGATTCTCGCTTAGGGTGCGAGAGGTCCCGGGCTCAAATCCCGGACGAGCCCTCGATTTTGTGTTGGATTGTCTGATGTGCTTCGTAAAGCGTCGGTTCCACCCCATGACGGCTACATGTTTTCTCTGTGAATAACGATGACTTTGTGTAATAGTTCGAGAATCCGACCAATCGCCGGCTCGTTGGTCTAGGGGTATGATTCTCGCTTAGGGTGCGAGAGGTCCCGTGTTCAAATCCCGGACGAGCCCTCTATTTTGTGTTGGATTGTCTGATGTGCTTCATAAAGCGTCAGTTCCACCCCTTGACGGCTACATGTTTTCTCTGTGAATAACGATGACTTTGTGTAATAGTTCTAGAATGCGATCAATCGCCGGCTCGTTGGTCTAGGGGTATGATTCTCGCTTAGGGTGCGATAGGTCCCGGGTTCAAATCCCGGACTAGCCCTCTATTTTGTGTTGGGTTGTCTGATGTGCGTCGTAAAGCGTCAATTCCACCCCATGACGGCTGCATGTTTTCTCTGTGAATAACGATGACTTTGTGTAATAGTTCGAGAATCAGACCAATCGCCGGCTCGTTGGTCTAGGGGTATGATTCTCGCTTAGGGTGCGGGAGGTCCCGGGTTCAAATCCCGGACGAGCCCTCTATTTTGTGTTGGGTTGTCTGATGTGCTTCGTAAAGCGTCAGTTCCACCCCATGACGGCTACATGTTTTCTCTGTGAATAACGATGACTTTGTGTAATAGTTCGAGAATCCGACCAATCGCCGGCTCGTTGGTCTAGGGGGGAGTTCACTTCCGGCTTTCAAGCGATACGGACGTGAGCGATATGAGCTCCGGTGGAGCGGTTAACCCTAACACGGCTAAGCCTAGCCGGGATACCTCGAAAGATTCACCAGTGATTTCGTCGAACGAGAACTACAGACTACTACTGCCCACATTGCCAACCGGTAATGTTTCACTTAACACTGTTTTCCTTCATGCGGACCCAGCAGGGAGGCCTTATCGCGCAGACGATTTTGCTGAAGGAGTGTTTAGCGTGATTGATAAAGCAGACGTGGCCCAGTTTGGAGCTTACCTTTACAATCATGTTTGGGCCCTCACGCTTCATACTAGACTGCCTAAAGAAAAACTGGTTGCGAAGGGGCAGGTCAACGTGAAAAGTAGAAAGTGTGTCGTCATTGACCCAAATCAAAAGGAGCTCTTGATGTCGGTGCATTGGCTTCCTTTGCACATTTCGGATCAGGCTCTAACCAGCGTGCTTAATGCCTTCGGAAAGGTGGAAAACATAGAAAGGGAGAGGTGGAGGTCAACTGCCTTCGCAGGAGCGGAGACTACAACAAGGAAGGTGAGGATAGTCCTGCGCGACGGTGTTTCCGTGGACAGCATACCGCACATTATGAAAATCCTCGGCGGTCAAATGCTTATCGACATCCCAGGTAGACCGCCGATGTGTCTAAGATGCAAAAGAGTTGGTCATTTGAGGAAGATGTGCAGGACTCCTTGGTGCAAATGCTGCAGAAGCTTCGGCGATGAAGCGGATGATTGCGTCAGCACGTATGCTTCGAAGACGAGAACTGCCGTGCAAGATGCAACGGTGGTGGATTTGATGGACGTCGAAGACAGCACGCAGGCGGGTGATACCGGTGATCTAGGTCGCAGCGGTGGAACTATGTCGGATGAACCTAGGGGACCACCTCTCAGGGACCAGTCTATGAGGGCAGACGCCTACACACCGAATGAGGAGAGTAAGATTGAAGCCAAGGGAAATGAAGGATGTACGGAAGTCCATCAGAAGGAAGGGCTAAGTGATGAAGGCGGAAATGATGACCGATGCAGCAGTCATAATGTAGCACCACAATCAGAGGATGCGACAGAAGGAAAAGAAGTAGACTCCATGGAAGTTTTCAAGACCGGCACAGAAGTATGGCAACAGTCCAAAGGAAAGGATAAAGAAGAGGACTCCAATAGCGAAACTGTGTCGGTAGAGGCGGTGAGCATCGCCAGCAGTGCGGAAACATCAGAAAACAACAGAAATGAGTGGAAATGGAAGGATAGTGTGTCAAGCCTAAAAAAGTCAAGATTTTCTCCGGCTCCACTCGTTACTCCAGAGGAGAGAAGACGACTCTTAAAAGAGCAGAAGAAGTAAGTGCTACAAGTTCTTTGAAGTTTTTAGAACCATGACAAGAACGAAGAAGATAAAAGTTGCAACGATAAACGCAAACAGTCTTTTACGAAAAGAAAGGAAGACTTGGTTATTGAGTGTCGCACTGAAGGAAAGGTTTGATGTCCTGTGTATACAAGAAACGAAAATTTCAACGCAGGAACAGGAATTTGAGTTGGTGGAAGCCTTCAGACGTTGGTTTCTCGTGTTTCATGCTTCAGGGGCCAGCGGCAGTGCGGGAGTAGCTGTGATGATAAAGAAAAGTAGTAAGTTAACGGTAATAGACTCTGACTTGGAGCAAAACGGTCGGGCGGCGAGTGTGGACTGTCTATGGGAAGGTCGAATTATCAGGGTTATAAGCGTGTATGCTCCAAACGGATGCGCTGAGCGGAAGGTTTTCTTTGAAACCAGCGTAAGGCACTTCACTAAAACAGAAGGTACATTGATAGTGGCCGGGGACTTCAATTGTGTAGTTTGCAGACAGGACTGTTCGTACAAGAGTGAAAAGCAGGACAGCAGTGTATACGAATTAAAAAGGTTGCTGCAAAATAACGACCTTCAGGACGTTGCAGTCGGAGAAGATGCTAACACGATAAGATTTACCCACTGGCAAAGGGAGTCACACGCACGTCTGGACCGAATTTACATCTCCGGAGACATCAAGTCTTATGCAAGCGGATACAAAGTTCTGCCGCTAGCCTTCTCGGATCATGCCTGTGTAAGCGTACCGCTTGATTCGGGCAGAGGGAAACCTAGCCGGAAACGGATTTTGCCGTGGAAACTAAACGACAGTATCCTTGAGGACGAAAATTTCGTCGAAGAGATTAAGAACATGATCTTAAAGATAAAAGAAACGGGTGTCACTGCTCCAGTATGGGAGACTTTCAAGTATGAAGTTCGTCTCAAAGCTATCGAACACTGCGAGAGGAGGGCCCGGCGGAAGAAGCAGGAAATGAAAGCGCTGACGGAAAGCTTGATAACCATCTTGAAAGAAGAGGAGGAGAGCCCCGGTCGCTTCTCTTCAGATATAAAAGAAATCAAGAAGAAGATGCTTGAAAGGATGCGCGAAACGTTTGCAGGTGCACAGATAAGAAGCCGTTTAGAAGCTTTAGAAAGGGACGAGGCCCCAACCAAAGTTTTTCTGCTAAGAGAAAGAGAGCGAGCGGTGGAAAACGGGATAACTAAAATAAGTTTCAAGGGAGCGGTTGCAGAAGATACGAATGTGGTAGAAGCGATATTACAAGACCACTATAAGGAGCTGTTTAATCTGAAAGACGGCGCAACCAGTCCCAACGATATTATATTGAGGAACATGCCAAAACTTTCAGACGAAGAGAAGGAAAGTGGTACAGGCAAAATCACACAGAGTGAAATTCAACGGGTAATCCGTAAGCTACCAAGTAACAAGGCGCCTGGACCGGACGGGCTGACATCTGCCTTCTACAAGAAGTTTCAGGAAGAGCTATGCCCAGTCTTAGAAGAAGTGTTCGAAGACATCAAAACTCGACGCTTAATGACTCCGTCCATGAGGAACAGCCACACGATACTAATACCAAAAAGAGCTAAGCAGGAGGGAGTCCCAGCACCATCTGATCTACGTCCTATCAGTTTACTATGCACGGACTACAAAATCCTGGCGAAGGTGTTGGCCCGACGGTTGGATAACCTGCTGTGGAGAGTGATTGGAAAACACCAAGCGTACGGCATTAAGAAAAGATCAATATCCGCAAACCTTCATCTGATGCGCACTGTAGTAGAGACGTCCAAAACAACGGGTTCTAGTCTTGCCGTCTTCCAGGCTGACCTAAGCCAGGCATTTGATCGCGTACGTCACAAGTTCCTGTTCGAGGTGTTGCGATGTGTAAATGTAACCGAGGATTTACTCCAGTGGGTACAGATTTGCTACACTCACATCTCCGGACAGCTCATCATCAACGGTGTTTTAGGTCCCAGATTTGCCATCTCCAACTCAGTGCGACAGGGATGCCCTATGTCACCTACGCTTTTCTCGTTGTACGTGGAACCTCTTTGTCGGGCGATACTAGAGTGCCAGCAAATTGAGGGTTTAACTCTAGCAAAAGAAGAAGTCAAGGTGCTGGCATACGCAGACGACATAGCGGTCATATGTAAATCAGAAGTGCAAGCGAAGGTGGCCCTCTCCATAATCCAGAACTTTTGTGATTCCTCCGGAGCCAAAATCAATCCAAAAAAGTCGAAAGGCATCTGGCTGGGAGACTGGGAACGGAAGCCGGAAATTTTCATGGATATTCCATGTTCGGAAGAAGTTGGGAAGTACTTGGGTGTCAATCTGGATTGGGAAGTAGCGGAAGAAGTAAAATGGCGTCCGAAGCTGAATGCTCTTCAGGGTAAATTGGAACAGTACCGAGGAAGACACCTTTCTCTGCTTCACCGCAGTTTTGTGTGCAATGCTGTACTCTATCCAGCGATGCTATACTCCGCTCAAGCTATCCCAGTCGACGCGGCTACGATGCAGCGCTTTCACAGAACCTGTACAACGTTTCTATGGGGTTCAAAGTTTGAAAGGATGCGCCGGTCAAATATTTTCTTGCCCCTCCAAGCGGGTGGTCTGAACGTTGTTAACTTAGAGGTCAAGATCATGGTACAGCGTTTCATCTTCTTTAGGGACGAATCGAAGCCGGAACTTCGCGCTGCGGTGCAGTGCTTGGGAACGCAGAATTTGTTGCAATGGATTGTAAGCACTGCCACGGTATACCTGAGAGCGAACGCTCTTAAATTCTATAAGGAAATCAGGCACAGCATTGAGTTCTTCCTTGAGAAGTTCTCTTGGGAATACCTGATAAAGGTGAAAAGGAGGACCCTCTACTGGGATACGTTGACAAGTCTCTTCCCACCACCGCTGTATAGGCTAAACTATACGACCTTTCCGGGGCAGGACGTGTTGAACCGATTAAAGAAATTGCCGATAGCCTCAGGTACGAAAGACTTCTTCGTACGCTTTCATATCGAAGTTCTCCCAGTTAAACAATGGCTAAAGGGTAAAGGTTTCTTTGTACCCTGCGATGCGAGGTGCCACGTCTGCGGTGAAACGGAATCCCTACGGCATGTGTTCTATGATTGCCGAGTCGCCTTGCTCTTCTGGAGTGACCTGCGAGCAACCCTGCGGATTAGAGAGGAGTTGTCTTACGAGAGCCTCAAGTTCCTTACTTTCTCGGAAGCAAAAAATGCCGAAGTGGTGTCAGTTGTGGCAGCAGCCGGACTGCACGCGATTTGGAAGTCGAGAACAGGACGCGTTGAATGCGACGTCAGAGTGGAATCGCCAGTGATATATATGAAGCAGAAGCTCCTGTGGACTCCTTCTTTACGTGGCGAAAACAGACTGCGCGATGAAGAAAGGTGGGAGCAGTTGGCTTCCGTCATCAATACTCTGCATCCAACAACCTTTGGCCGAATTGGGAAGCTCGTTCCAGGATCCTCGTCGGAAGAGTTGAAGACTAAGAAATGAACTCTGCATGCAACTATGCAAGCGACTGAACGTGCACAGTTTTTAAAAGGTGGTGATGCACAAGTTGTGTATTTCGATTGATTTTATGCAATAAATTATTAAAAAAAAAAAGGCAGGCTCGTTGGTCTAGGGGTATGATTCTCGCTTAGGGTGCGAGAGGTCCCGGGTTCAAATCCCGGACGAGCCCTCTATTTTGTGTTGGGTTGTCTGATGTGCTTCGTAAAGCGTCAGTTCCACCCCATGACGGCTACATGTTTTCTCTGTGAATAACGATGACTTTGTGTAATAGTTCGAGAATCCGACCAATCGCCGGCTCGTTGGTCTAGGGGTATGATTCTCGCTTAGGGTGCGAGAGGTCCCGGGTTCAAATCCCGGACGAACCCTCTATTTTGTGTTGGGTTGTCTGATGTGCTTCGTAAAGCGTCAGTTCCACCCCATGACGGCTACATGTTTTCTCTGTGAATAACGATGACTTTGTGTAATAGTTCGAGAATCCGACCAATCGCCGGCTCGTTGGTCTAGGGGTGTGATTCTCGCTTAGGGTGCGAGAGATCCCGGGTTCAAATCCCGGACGAGCCCTCTATTTTGTGTTGGGTTGTCTGATGTGCTTCGTAAAGCGTCAGTTCCACCCCATGACGGCTACATGTTTTCTCTGTGAATAACGATGACTTTGTGTAATAGTTCGAGAATCCGACCAATCGCCGGCTCGTTGGTCTAGGGGTATGATTCTCGCTTAGGGTGCGAGAGGTCCCGGGTTCAAATCCCGGACGAGCCCTCTATTTTGTGTTGGGTTGTCTGATGTGCTTCGTAAAGCGTCAGTTCCACCCCATGACGGCTACATGTTTTCTCTGTGAATAACGATGACTTTGTGTAATAGTTCGAGAATCCGACCAATCGCCGGCTCGTTGGTCTAGGGGTATGGCTCTCGCTTAGGGTGCGAGAGGTCCCGGGTTCAAATCCCGGACGAACCTTCTATTTTGTGTTGGGTTGTCTGATGTGCTTCGTAAAGCGTCAGTTCCACCCCATGACGGCTACATGTTTTCTCTGTGAATAACGATGACTTTGCGTAATAGTTCGAGAATCCGACCAATCGCCGGCTCGGTGAGTGTTTTCGGTGTGCTCGCGCAGATCGGACGCATTGAGTATGAGCTCTGACAGAGCTGCGAATACGGCTAGGCCTAGCCGGGATGACAGTTACAGGATGATTTTACCCACGATTCCTTCAGGTACAGTGGCTTTGAATACTGTGTTTCTGCATGCTGATCCGACAGGCAGACCGTACAACATTGGTCACCTTGGGGAAGCACTGAAAGACAAGATAAACAGGGGTGACGTGGCGTCAGTAGGACCTTTCATTTTCAATCATCTCTGGGCCCTGACTTTTGAGAGTGCCGCGGCGCGGGATAAATTGCTGAGATTGGGAGAGATAACTGTGAAAGGGAAAAAATGTATAATCCTTGACCCTCATAAGAAGGAAGTGCAAATCAAGGTACACTGGCTGCCCCATCATGTTCCTGATGAGGCAGTTGCGGCCGCCTTATGTCGCTACGGCGTCGTGTCTAATATCATCCGGGAAAAATGGAGAGATTCGTTTTTCGAGGGAGCAGAGACAACAACCAGGCACATGACAATCACTTTAGAGCGTGAGGTGACCGTGGAGAGCCTTCCGCACCAGATGTACATCTGTGGCTGTCAGGTTCTAATTGCGATACCAGGCAGGCCGCCTCTATGTCTGCGGTGCAAGACGGTAGGGCACATTCGGCGGCAGTGCCACACCCCGTGGTGCAGGACGTGTCGTCGTTTTGGTCATGAGGAAGACGAATGCGTTGTGACCTATGCGTCGAGAGCTCGTAAACATAGTAGCCATGACACCCATTGCGAGATGGAGTTTGATGACGACAACGATAGTAATCCTCTGCCATCTACTGTTACATCGGGTCCGGTACCGGCGGCAGTCCCGTCGCCTAGCTACAGAGCTTCAGCTGAACCGGTTGACAGTGCGCAAACGGCGGAAGTGAACACCGTGCAAGCAAGCGTCATTCAACAAGATAAATCAGTGCCACAGGGCGCAGCGGAAAAAGAGGACAGGAAAACCTCGGAGGAGGACGATGAGTTGGGTACTTGGACTCTTCCGAAGAGGAAGAAGGGCAGAAAATCGTCTCCGGCTACCGTGCCTGCGGTGATAGTTGAAGTGGGACACTCTGCTCTGGACGACCCTGGTTTCCTGGCTTCGTAGCTTTATGCATGTGCAGTGGGCGTATGCCGTATGTGCGATGCTGGTTTATGTGTAGAACATGGTTAAATGTGTTCAGTGTTAGAATCCTCCAAAGCTGGTAAGTTGGTATTCATAATCTGTTGAATTATACAAACTTTGGCCCGCTCTAAATGCCCACATAATGCCTGTTGATAGCCTAGTTTTTGCAACCCTTAACGTGCGAGGGCTAAGCGCGAGAAAGAAACAATATCAGCTGAAGCGTCTCCTTGACAGCTACCCGCGAATCGACGTTTTCGCTGCCCAGGAGACTAAGATGGGTACGGAACAGGGCATCGAGCAAATGCTGTCCCAATATTTCATGGATCAGTATGACGTTGTTGTAAGCCGCGCTGTTGGTCACTCGGCTGGAGTTATGCTTTTCGTACGAAAGCGTCTTTCCTACACTTGTGTGTACCATGCGGTAGACAGTGAGGGTAGGGCAGCTATGCTTGATGCCCTCATTGAAGGAGAGCTTTGGAGGATTTTAGTTGTTTATGCTCCTAACGACGTAAATCAGCGGTGTGCGTTCTTTGAATCATCGGAGCAATACTTTAACGCAAATTGTAACATGGTTTTCTTAGGGGATTTTAATTGTGTTCTGTCAGCGAATGACCGCAGCACGCCCTGGGGGATAGAAGACCCTAGTGCTGAGTGCCTTAAACGCATAGTAGAGGCATACGGTTTTAGGGACGCTGCTGAGCTCAGTACGCATGCAACCATCAAGTACACACACTTTCAAGGCAGCTCACATGCAAGGTTGGATCGGATATATTTTTCCCGAGGCCAAAATCAGCGCAAAGATGTGTCTCGGTATGAAGTTCATCCGGTGTACTTTACTGATCACTGCCTCGTGATCGTCACCGTCGGAAATCGAGCTCGCGGCGTGGGCGATTCAAGGTCTTGGAAGTTGTGGAAAATGAATGCAATGCTCCTTCATGATGTGCCGTTTGTGGAATATGTTGTGGATAGGCTGGCCAACATCAGCTCTGACACCAGATGTGGGGCGGCGCAATGGGAGTACTTTAAGCAGGAGGTCAGATCATTTGCAATTGAGCGAAGTAACGTATTGTCCTATCAACGCATGTATGAAGAGAACAAGTTGAAAGAGGCGTACCAAGCTCTACTGCAGTTGGAAGCAGGAAACCCTGGATCGTATTTAGAGGAGATAAGCGACATTAAGCTTCGTCTAGAACTCCTCGACCATAACAGGTACGAAGGCGCAAGAGTTAGGTCCAGATCCAAACGATTCCTTGCTGGTGAAGTTCCCACGAAAAGCAGCATCGCAGAGGAGCGTAAGCACACGGGTGGTCGGCTCATCACGTGCTTGGAAAGTGAGGGAAAAGTGGTGACTGACCTCGAGGACATAAAGACCCATTTTGTGCAATATTACACAAGTTTGTTTGGGACGGCAGCTATCACTGCCAATCAGGGTTGTATCCAGGCTTTCCTCTCTGAAATGCCTAAGCTCGGGGAACCGGATAAAGAAGTGTTAGCGTCGCCGCTCACAGAACAAGAAATCAGCGACGCAATTGCATCACTGAACTTAAATCGTTCCCCTGGACCGGATGGTCTATGTGCCGAGTTCTACAAGAAGTTTTCCGCTTATCTCGTGCCTATTTTGCTGGATGTATACGCCGAGGCTGAAGAAAACGGGATTTTTTCCGGCAGTTTCCGGCGATCGCACACCGTGCTGGTTCCTAAAAAAGTTGCAGAAGGTTCGACGGCAAAGGTTACTGATTACAGGCCAATTACCCTATGCAATGTCGATTACAAAATATACGCCAAAGTTATGGCTGCTCGACTACAACTTGTGTTACCTCAATTGATAGGTGATCACCAAACGTGCGGAATAAGGGGTAGGACTATACTGACGAATATCCATGTGGTGCGTACCATTCTGGATTGGTGTCGGTACGAGGGGGACCACGTGGCCATGTTGCAGCTGGACCTTTCTAAGGCTTTTGACCGCGTATGTCACACATATTTGTTTGCGTTGCTGGAATACGTCAACGTGGGAGCTCGCTTTGTCGGCCGCATCAAGCTTTGTTACGAGCAAGTTGCCACGAGCCTCATCATTAACAACACTCTTGCCGCACCGATAATGCTGCGATCCTCGGTTCGACAGGGCTGTCCCCTGTCACCACTGCTCTTTGACTTGTACCTGGAGCCGCTGTGTCGGCGAGTCATCCGTCTGAATGATATCCACGGGTTCGAACTGGCCGGTACTGTGATCAAGGTGGCCGCATATGCTGATGATCTTGCATTCCTTGTCAAGGACAAACCTAGCGTAGTGAATGTCATGGAACAAGTTGATTTGTTTGGCCAAGCGTCTGGAGCGCGTGTAAACAAAGACAAGTCCTTAGGCGTTTGGTGCGGCCACTGGGCGACAACACCTGGAGCTTTTTGCGGAATTCCGTGGCAGGAACAAAACCCTCGTTATCTTGGTGTCCCGTTGCAAGAAACCAGGAACCCGAGTAGAATGTGGTCCCAGAGGCTCGACAACATAAGGAAACACGCTTTCATCTGGAGGAAGAAAGACCTTTCAATTTTTCAGCGAGCGACAGTATGCAACGTGTTTCTAGCTGCTAAACTGGTTTACCTTTTGCAAGTCTTGCAATGCCCGCGCAAAGTAGTGCACGCCTGTCACAGGATTTTTGCCACCACAATCTGGTGCTCTACATTTGAGAGGATGCGTCGCGACTATCTTTTTCGAAAACTTCGTGATGGAGGCCTCGGCCTACAGCACCTCTTTGTCAAACAACTGGTCATGAGACTCTGGTTCATTCGTGAGGAGCTGCATCCAGTTCTCGAGGGAGTGAAACGCATCCTTACATATAATTACATCCCGGAGTTACACGTCACGTTCACAGAGGGAACGATGCGGTTAACAGGCTTTTTCAAGGAGGTCGTTGAGTGCATGCTGTTTTTGAAAGCCAGGTTTACCCTTGAATACCTTTTGTCTGTCAACAAGAAAACGCTGGCGGCCCACTTGATCGATACATTGTTCCCTGTGCCTGTCTATCGAGATATTCCACCCACTTGGCCAGGCAGGGATGTTTTGGTTCGAGTCCAAAGGATGCCAATCAAACCAAACATGAAGACATTCTTTTACAAACTTCATACGTCAACACTACCTGTCAAGGCATGGCTCGCGCAGAAGGGCATATACGTGCCCTGGTCGGCAGACTGCAGGTTCTGCAAAGTTCCTGAAACGCATGATCACCTTTTCTTAGACTGCACAGAAGCCCAGTTCTTCTGGGACGATCTCCAGTATAAAGTTTTCAAAACTCGACTTCGGCTTAACCCACACACCATACGGTTTCTCCCATTACACCCGAGGGAAACAGTCAGGTACGATATTGTCATGCTTATAGCCTTGTACTGTCTGTGGAAACTTCGTATGGCTGACAGGAACGAAGAACCGTTAATGCCTCCTATGAAGTACTTTAAGATAGAAATATCTCAACTTAAGCTGTGCCTTATGCGATGTTTAGAGCTGCCAGATTGGTTAGAAACATTGTCTGATGCCCTTACGTACTTGTAAAATCGTATGGACAAATTCAAAAGGTCTTCAGTTTCCTCTTTAGACGTTTTGTAATGGCCCACGGCGTTGCGACGTACTTGTAGTTGTGTGCACTTGTGTGTTTTGTTAATAAAAGGTGGAAAAAAAAAAGCCGGCTCGTTGGTCTAGGGGTATGATTCTCGCTTAGGGTGCGAGAGGTCCCGGGTTGAAATCCCGGACGAGCCCTCTATTTTGTGTTGGGTTGTCTGATGTGCTTCGTAAAGCGTCAGTTCCACCCCATGACGGCTACATGTTTTCTCTGTGAATAACGATGACTTTGTGTAATAGTTCGAGAATCCGACCAATCGCCGGCTCGTTGGTCTAGGGGTATGATTCTCGCTTAGGGTGCGAGAGGTCCCGGGTTCGAATCCCGGACGAGCCCTCTATTTTGTGTTGGGTTGTCTGATGTGCTTCGTAAAGCGTCAGTTCCACCCCATGACGGCTACATGTTTTCTCTGTGAATAACGATGACTTTGTGTAATAGTTCGAGAATCCGACCAATCGCCGGCTCGTTGGTCTAGGGGTATGGCTCTCGCTTAGGGTGCGAGCGGTCCCGGGTTCAAATCCCGGACGAACCTTCTATTTTGTGTTGGGTTGTCTGATGTGCTTCGTAAAGCGTCAGTTCCACCCCATGACGGCTACATGTTTTCTCTGTGAATAACGATGACTTTGCGTAATAGTTCGAGAATCCGACCAATCGCCGGCTCGTTGGTCTAGGGGTATGATTCTCGCTTAGGGTGCGAGAGGTCCCGGGTTGAAATCCCGGACGAGCCCTCTATTTTGTGTTGGGTTGTCTGATGTGCTTCGTAAAGCGTCAGTTCCACCCCATGACGGCTACATGTTTTCTCTGTGAATAACGATGACTTTGTGTAATAGTTCGAGAATCCGACCAATCGCCGGCTCGTTGGTCTAGGGGTATGATTCTCGCTTAGGGTGCGAGAGGTCCCGGGTTCAAATCCCGGACGAGCCCTCTATTTTGTGTTGGGTTGTCTGATGTGCTTCGTAAAGCGTCAGTTCCACCCCATGACGGCTACATGTTTTCTCTGTGAATAACGATGACTTTGTGTAATAGTTCGAGAATCCGACCAATCGCCGGCTCGTTGGTCTAGGGGTATGATTCTCGCTTAGGGTGCGAGAGGTCCCGGGTTGAAATCCCGGACGAGCCCTCTATTTTGTGTTGGGTTGTCTGATGTGCTTCGTAAAGCGTCAGTTCCACCCCATGACGGCTACATGTTTTCTCTGTGAATAACGATGACTTTGTGTAATAGTTCGAGAATCCGACCAATCGCCGGCTCGTTGGTCTAGGGGTATGATTCTCGCTTAGGGTGCGAGAGGTCCCGGGTTGAAATCCCGGACGAGCCCTCTATTTTGTGTTGGGTTGTCTGATGTGCTTCGTAAAGCGTCAGTTCCTTTTTTCTTTACTTTTTATTAGTATTTTTACAGTTTTGTAATAAAAGCACTAAGAGCGTGGAGGCACCCCGCCGTCCACTTTGGCCGAAGCCTTCAGACTTGTGCAGCGTTGTTTGTCCGGTGGCGGAATTTCCCTGCTGTGCTATTCGTGACCCTTTAGTTCGCTGAGCGCGGATCCGCATCACTCAGCTTTCCTTGGGGTTGTCTTCCCTTTCTTCATTGTTTCGAAGAGTAACTTCAAAGCGTCTGTGAGAGTGTCTGCAGCATCTGTGCGAGCGACCAAAGTAGCCTCTATCCAAGCAAGGGTACCCATGAAGCAGTTCCATGGCGTTTTTGGATTCACTTTGCCGTCTGCGATGGCCATACGAAAGCGCCATATTCCATGGAGTCCACTTACCACTAGGGTAGCTGCAGCGTCGTTCTCAGAATAGGCGTCGAACACCAAGTACTTCAGGGACATCCAGTCGATGTTTACATCGAGCTTCGTATGCAGTCGAAAATCATCCCAGAAGTCCCTGGCTCTTTTGCAAGTTACGAATACATGGAAGAGAGTCTCCTCTGCTCCGCACAGGTCGCAATTCAAAGACCACGGCACGAAGAACCCTTTTTTCCGAAGCCACACTTTGACTGGCAGTACCTCGCAATGGAATCTGATGAACATATCCTTGGTGCCCGTTGGAACGGGGAACCTTCGAAGCCTCCGAAGGACGTTCTCAGCCAGTGGCGAAAGGCCGGGGTGCCGGTACAGGGGGTCTGGTAGGACAGTCTCTATAGTGTCCCAGTAGAGATTCTTCTTTTTCACTGTACAGAGATACTCCCAGGAAAATCGCTGCTCGAAGAATCTGACTGCAGCAGCAACCTCTCGGTAGAAAGCTCTTACATGTTTCTTTCCTAGGTAGCATCCCGCTAGCACCGTCCACCTAGATAGGTGATCTCCGCCGAGCGCTTGTAAGCCACTTCTTAAGAATGGGTCGGAGTTGTCTCTAAAGTAGAGGAAGCGTTGGACCTTCATCTTAATCTCCAGATTGACTAGCCCAAGTCCCCCTCTCTTCAAACTCCAGAAGAGGTTGGTTCTTCGCATCTTCTCCATGGGGGAATTCCAGACGAAGGTGGCGCAGGTTCTGTGAAACTTGTTTATCATCCCGTTGTTATATCTACTGCATTGTGCTGTGTACAGTACAACCGAATACAAACTTGAATTGCAGATGTAAGCTCTGTTGAATAAGGAGAGATAACGGCCATGCCAAGGTATCAACGCTCCCCTGAGGCTACTAACTTTTGTTCTCCAAAGCTGATCCGTTGGCGTTCGTAGGTCGAATGGGATACCCAAGTATTTGTCTAATCTTGTAGTCCACTGAATACCGAGGAACACGGAGGGTGTTTCATTCCACGGCCCCAGCCATGCTCCAATGGTCTTCTTGAGGTTTACCTCTGCACCGGATAACGTTGCGAACTCCTTGATGGATTCCATAGTCTCATCTATTCCCTCTCTCGATGTGCACACCACCGCAACGTCATCAGCATAAGCCAACAGCTTGACGGTCTCTGCTCCAATCTGCAATCCTGTGATGCGATTGTTAGCCAAAATATTCCGGCACAGCGGCTCCAGGTACGCTGCAAACAGAAGGGGAGAGAGTGGGCAACCCTGACGTACTGAAGTATGAATGTTTATCGGAGCGCTGACCTTTCCATTTATGACAAGTCTGGTGCAAATGTCCGTGTAGCACACTCTTATCCAGTTTCCTAGGTACTCTCCCACCCTTAGCTTCTTTAAAACTTCCCAGAGGAATTGATGATTGACGCGATCGAAAGCCTGTTTCAGGTCCACTTGGAGGATGCCAAGTTTCACAGCCAGAGCTTCCGCTGCTTCACATGCTGTCCTCATGATGTGCAAGTTTCTTGCAATTGATCTCCTTTTCATTCCGTATGCTTGGTGTAATCCTACAACCGTGGTTAAGCAGGCTTCCAGTCGATTCGTTAGGGTTTTCGCCAAGATTTTGTAATCTGTACATACCAGACTGATCGGACGGAAGTCATTCACCGTGGGCGCTTCACCCTTCTTGACAGTCCTCTTCGGAATGAGCACGGTGTAGCTTTGTCGCATAGATGGTGGCAAGAGCTTGCGGGCTGAAATATCGTCGAACACTCTTTTCAGGATAGGCGATAGCTGCGTTGAGAACTTCTTGTAAAAGAGAGATCCTATACCATCGGGCCCCGGTGATTTGTTCCGGCCCAGTTTCTTGATTGCCTTTTCTATTTCTTCCACCGATATTGGTGAGTTCATTACCTCTGATAAGTCCTCTTTGACCGCAGGCAAGTTTTCCAAGTATCGTAGCGTTTCCGGCGAGTCTGCTGGGGGTTGGGAAGTGAAGAGCTGGGTGTACGTCTTGTGGAACGATTCTTGGATTTCCTGTTGGGTTTCTACGGTTGTCTCCCCCACTTTCACGGACGTTATCTCGTTTTCGCATGCCCTTTCCTTTTCTCGCAACAGGAACACCTTGCTAGGCTGTTCCTCTCTCGACAATGCATTCAGCCTGCTTCTAATCTCTGCTCCTTTAAAGCGTCTTTCCATGATGCAAAGTATATCTTTCTTCACCAGCTGTATATCTTCTTT
The DNA here is from genome assembly GCF_037126465.1 of Ornithodoros turicata. NCBI lineage: Eukaryota > Metazoa > Arthropoda > Arachnida > Ixodida > Argasidae > Ornithodoros > Ornithodoros turicata. The sequence goes on along the minus strand of NC_088201.1, from coordinate 91,791,428 downwards.
GTGACCACCAGGATTGATGCTCTCCTCTGAAACAAGTGTGAGAAGATCCTGCATTAAACACCTGATTTCTGCCCGCTCTTTGTGCTTTTTCACTTCACTGAAAGATATAGCCTTCTTCTTGAGGGTTCCTTTAAACATTTCCCACGTAACAGCATTAAC